>NW_024871119.1:0-17500 GCF_019054845.1 Dipodomys spectabilis | reverse complement strand
GATCGCAGAGCAAAACCCAGCCCGGGCAGACCAAGGCCGCCAGCATTCATCTCACCCCAAGCTGGGCGTGGGGACGTGGCCAGAGTGGGAGAGCGCCAGCCTTGAGTAAAATGAAACACGAACGTCAAAAAAACCTCAAGGAAAAGGAATCAGGGCCTGCTCCTAGACTCCCGGGAGATTCTAGAACTTTCTTCCCAGGTCTGCCACCGCAGCAGAGGGAAACCCACCTGCCTGCCTTTAATCGTAGCTACTCAAGAGGCTGAGATCAAAGGACGCTGGTTCAAAGCCAGCCGGGGAAAGGGACCGCCATCAGACTCTGAGCCACCAAAAAGCCACAAGTGGAGGTGTGGCTCAGGTGGTACAGCACCAGCCTAGAGCCAAAGAGCCAGGTCCCGAATACAAGTCCCAGGGTCTGGACAAAACTCAATCAATCAAAAGAAATGTGAAATATAAACCTAGATGAAATGAAACATAAAATTAAATCAAGCCAGGCACCGGTGTCTCACACCTGTCACCCCAGCCACTCAGGAGGCTGAGACCTGAGGATCAGGGTTCAAAGCCAGCCCGGGCAGAAAAGTCCGTGAGACTCTGATCTCCCATGAACCCCCAGAAAACCGGAAGTGGCGCTGTGGCTCAAGCGGTAGAGCGCCAGCCTTGACGTGAAGAGCTGAGGGACAGCGCCCAGGCCCTGAGTTCAAGATCCAGGACACACACATACACACACACACACACACACACACGAGATGTCAGTGGTCCGTCCTGTCCTTCCTGGAGCCCCAGACCATTGCATGAGAGAGAGATCCAGATCAAAGCAGAGGAGAGACCTCTAAGGGGACCGCAGATGTCAAGGGACTACCCCTAATTAGTTATCTGTGTGATGAAATGCACAGGAGGAATATGCCGGGACTCCATGTCATTGTATTGTGATGATTGCTGTCCTTCCTGTGGTTGGTAAGTAGCCCGACAAAGGAACCACAATTTCATACATGAAGATCTGAGTGCAATGTCCGCGGCCCCCCCCCCCCGTCCCCACTCACAACTTACACAATTATTCATTTATTTAGCTTTGGTCAGTCCTGGGTCTTGAACTCAGGGCCTGGGCGCTGTCCCTCAGCTCTTCAGCGCAAGGCGGGGGCTCTACCACTTGAGCCACAGCGCCACGTCTTGTTTTCTGGTGGTTTAATGGTGATCAGAGTCTCACGGACTTTTCTGCCCAGGCTGGTCTCGAACTGTGATCCTCAGATCTCAGCCTCCTGAGGAGCTGGGGTGACAGGCGGGAGCCACTGGGACCTGGCTATTTTTTTTTCCCCTCCTGGATCTTTTCTACATTGATGAACAAGATACATTTACAGGGGCTGGGCAGGTGGCTCAGTGGTAGAGCGCTCGCCTTGCATGCATGAGGCCCTGGGTTCGATTCCTCAGCACCACATAAGCAGAAAAAACCAGATGTGGCACTGTGGCTCAAGTGGTAGAGCGCCAGCCTGGAGCTGAAGAGCTGAGGGACAGCGCCTAGGCCCTGAGTTCAAGACCCACGATCAACAAAAAAAGAAGTTACATTTACAAATTGGGAGCTTGCAGTTTGTTATGTGTGTGTTTGTGTGTGTGTGTGTGTGTGTGCACGTGTACTTTTGTTTTCTTGTACTAGTACTAAGGCTTGAATTCAGAGACTCACATTCTCATTTGTGTTTTTTTTCCACTAAAGGCTGGCTGGTGCTCTACCACTTGAGCCACACCTCCCTCTCCTTCTGGTCCTGGAACTTGAACTCGGCCTGGGCGCTGTCCCCGACTCTCTTGGTGCTCAAGGCTGGTGCTCTACCACCTGAGCCACGGCACCACTACTACCTTCCCCTACCCAGGCTGGCTTTGAACCTGGATCCTCAGATCTCAGCCTCCTGAGCAGCTGGGATGACAGGCGGGAGCCACTGGCGCCCAGCCTCTTTTCTTTCCTGCTAGAATTGGAGGTGAGTGTCTCCCTCGGATGTCTGGCCTGGGGTGGTTTTGAACTTGGAGCCTCGGATCTCAACCACCAGAGGAGCGAGGCGCCGGGCTGAGCCACGGAGAGAGATTTAAATTCACAGAAGAGAAGGAGCCTTGCCCTTCCCGGCATGGGGGGGGAGAGCATGATGTGAAAGTTTGGGGGTGCTTCCCCCCCAAAACGCACACACACACACACACACACACACAAAAACTGTTGGTTGGAAGTGGCGCTTTAGCTCAAGTGGTAGAGTGCTCGCCTTGAGCTGAAGAGCTGAGGGACAGCGCCCAGGCCCAGAGTTCAAGCCCCACGACCTACAAAAAAAAAAAAAAAAACTGTTGGCGAGTTGCTATCCCTCAGGTCGACAGCAGGTGGCGCTCAACCCAGGGAACTGGAGGAAGGTTAGTGGGTGATTACTAAACTCATTTCCAGAAACTTCTCCTCCCCCCTCCCCCTGCCCCGCCCCCAGGACCGCCTCCAGCCCCACCTCTCCAGGTCTCCGGCCTGGGCCGAGCCTTCTAGAAGGTTCCAGATGTCTAGGCCCGGATGCCTGGTCTCAGCGGGCGGAAACCCTCCCTCCACCAGCTGCTTGGCCAGATGTGAGTGTGAGGGACGGGGTGGGCACACGCATGCGCACGCACACACACACACACTCGGAGGGAGCGAGCTTTGCCTGCGAGCTCTTTAGAAAAGAGCCAGATTCCCTTCACTCTTTCTTTCTTTCTTTCTCTTCGTGCCGGTGCCAGGACTCGAACTCAGGACCTGGGCACTGTCCCTGTGGTGCTTCTTCACTCAGGCTGGCACGTGCTCCCCCTGGAGCCACACTTCCAACTTTTTGTGGCGGTCCCACACCATCTCCCGGACTGCCTGGCTTTGAACTGGGATCCTCCGATCTCGGCCTCTTGCGTGGCCGGGATTACAGGCGTGCGCTCCTGATCTAGATGATGAAACGGCACATTCATTACCACACAGGCGCGGCCTCCTCCTCTTCCTCCTCCTCTCGGGGCTCCTCCGGCCCACGCAGGGTGTGGCGCTGGTGGCCCAACGGTCACCCCAGGAGCTGACCTCCCCGGGCTACCCAGAGCCGTACCCGAACGATCAAGCCGTCACCACCCACATCCGGGCTCCAGAGGGCTCGAACGTGCGCCTGGTGTTTGTGGACTTTGACCTGGAGGGCTCGCCAGGCTGCGCCAAGGCCTGGGTCACGGTGAGTCGGGAGGTGGGGGCTGCAGGACCCCCCTCCCCAGCTCCGTCCCCGGCTACTCCCCCCCCACGCCCCAGCAAGGAGGGACCGGCTACTCAGGAGGCTGAGATGGGAGGATCACGGCTCAAAGCCAGCCGGGGCGGGAAAACCCATGAGACTCTTATCTCCAACAAAGCAGCAAAAAGCCGGAAGTGGAGCTGTGGTTCAAGTGGTAGAGCGCCAGCCTGGAGTGAAAAAGCTCAGGGGCAGCGCCCAGGCCCTGAGTTCAAGCTCCAGGCTGGGCACACACACACACACACACACACACACACACACACACACACACACACACGAGGAAGCTACTTGAGCCCCCCCCCACTAGGAGGAGGGGTGCAGATCCCCCCACACCATGACCACAATGGCGCGGGCCTCCCATCCCTGCGTCCACCTCCCCCTTGCAGGTCTCTGCGGATGGGAACGCGACGGCTCCAGCCCGGCTCTGCGGGCCGAGGGGCTCCGCGCTGGGCCCGGGGCCCGGACCCTTCGTGTCCACCGGGAGGACGCTGCGGCTGCAATTCCAGGCCGGACCTCCCTCCACCCACCGCGCTGCCTTCCCACACAAGGGCTTCCTGGCCCTCTACCAAGCCGTGCGTGAGTGCCCGGCCCCGGGCCGCGGGAGGAAACCCGGGTCCCAGCCCCGGGCCCTGGTATTTTCATAGGATGTGGAAGGTTTGCGTGTGTGGGATTGGTGTGTGGGGGTTGTTGGTTGGTTTTCGTATTTTCCTGGTCAGTCGTGGGGCTTGAACTCAGGGCCTGGGCGCTGTCCCTGAGCTTTTTCACTCAAGGCTGGCGCTCTACCCCTGGAGCCACAGCGCCACTTCCGGCTTTTGGCTGCTTCCTCGGAAGCTAAGCGTCTCACAGACGTTCCTGCCCGGGCTGGCTTTGAACTGGGATCCTCAGCTCTCAGCCTCCTCCTGAGTGGCTGGGATGACAGGCGGGAGCCACAGGTGCCCGGGAGGAAGTGGCGGTTTGAGTGACAGCCGGGGCTGAGGTCCCTTCTTGCTTCCTGAGCCCAGCGGAAGCAGCTCAGGAAGAGGCAGCCATGGCTCAGCCACAGACCCACAGGCACATTCGTAGTGTTGGCCCAAGGCCAGGGCTGGTGGCTCCCGCCTGTCACCCCAGCTACTCAGGAGGATGAGATCGGAGGATCGCGGTTCGAAGCCAGCCCGGGCAGGAAAGGCCGTGAGACTCTGATCTCCACATAAACCACTCAGAAAACCGGAAGTGGTGCTTTGGCTCAAGGGGTAGAGCGCCCGCCTTGAGCTGAAGAGCTCAGGGACAGCGCCCAGGCCCAGAGTTCAAGCCCCACGACTGACACAAACACACACAGGACTCCAGCCTCAGTTTGTATTTCCATGCAAGGCCCTAATGCTTGCTGTTCTCCTAAAGCTACAGGTCACCCACTGCCCATCAGCGGGGACCCCAACACCACCGCTACCCCCAGAGCTAACACCTCCCTGAGTCAGAATGGCTGCCCGGGACCCCACTACCAGGCCGCAGCAGCAGCCAGTGAGTCCCCCCAAAACACTTCCCATCAGCACCCGGGGCCCCGAGCACGAGCTCTGAGAAGCCCAGCATCCTCCAATTCTCAGCCTCCTTTCCTGACCTCTCATCCTCAGACTCCTCGGGGACAGTCAGCCGGACGGACGGACAGCGTGGATTAGATGGAACTCAGTGTGTGCCTGGTGAGTGGACAGTTGCTCCCAGGCCTGGGGTGTGGGGGACCCTGGGGGGAGGAGAAGCCTCTGAGTAATAAAAGGGGAGGTGAAGATGGGCACCGTAGCTCCCGCCTGTCATCCCAGCCACTCAGGAGGCTGAGATCTGAGGATCACGGTTCAAAGCCAGCCTGGGCAGGAAAGTCCGTGAGACTCTGATCACCCATGAACCACCAGGAAACTGGAAGTGGCGCTGTGGCTCACGTGGTAGAGCGCCAGCCTTGAGCTGAAGAGCTCAGGGACAGCGCCCAGGCCCTGAGTTCAAGTCTAGCCACAGAAGCCAAGACTCTTTTCTAGGAGGAGCCCAGGGAGAGGCTTGGACCCCCCAGGGCCGACCATAGCAAATCAGCGCTGTCACTCCGAGGGACAATTCTGAGTGTATGCGTGGGGGGGGGGGGGGGTCCTGGGACTTGAACTCAGGGCCTGGCCGTTGTCCCTAAGCTTCTTCACTCAAGGCTGATGCTCTACCACTTGAGCCGCAGCGCCGCTTCCGACATTTTTGGTAGATAATTAAAGGTGAGAGTCTCACGGCTGACTTTGAACCGCCATCCTCAGACCTCAGCCTCCGGAGAAGCCGGGATTCCAGGCGTGCGCCCTGGCGCCCGGCCTCGGTGGAAGTCTTGGATCTGTTTATTTCTGGGCAGCTGCTCATGGTGGCCCCCTCGTCTCTCTGTCTCGCAGTCTGTGGGCGCGCGGTGACCCCCCTGTCCCCGGTCCCCCCAGCCCTGGGCTCCCGGGAAGCGGAGCCGGGCAGCTTCCCGTGGCAGGCCCTGACCAGCGTCCATGGCCGGGGCGGCGGGGCCCTGCTGGGGGACCGGTGGGTGCTGACCGCCGCCCATGCCCTGCGCCCCAAGAACCGCGTGTCCGGCGGGAGGCGGCCCCGCGTGGACGTGTTCCTGGGCCACGCGGACGTCGACGGGATGCTGGCATCTGGGGCTCACGCCGTCCGCCGTGTCCACGTGCACCCGGCCTACCGCCAGGATGAACCCCACGACTTTCGGGGGGACCTCGCCCTGCTGGAGCTCCGGCACCCCGTGTCCGTGGGTCCCCACCTGCTCCCCGTCTGTCTCCCCGACAGGGAGGCCCTGTCCCTCGCGGGCGTGGCGGGCTACGTCAGCGGCTTCGGCGCCCAGCGGGGCTGGCTAAGCACCAAGCTCAAGCACTCGGGGGTGCAGGTGGCACCCCGGGAACGCTGTGAGGCCTGGCTGCGGGAGAGGGGCAGGGCGGAGGTGTTCTCCCACGAGATGTTCTGTGCTGGGGATGAGGCCCAGGACAGCGCTGTCTGCCAAGGGGACAGCGGCAGCGTCTTTGTGGTGTGGGACGACTTAGCTCAGCACTGGGTCGCCACGGGTATTGTGTCCTGGGGTATTGGGTGTGGCCAAGGCTATGGCTTCTACACCAAAATCCTCAGCTATGTGGACTGGATCAGAGGAGTCATGGAAGGGAAGGACTGAGCCCGGGGTGGTAGAAGGACCCCTGGCCCCCCACAGGCCGAAGGCCGGGCGTGGCTGCTCACGCCTGCCATCCCAGCCACTCCAGAAGCTGAGATCTGAGGATCGCAATGCAAAGCCAGCCCTGGGCGGACAAATCTGTGAGACTCTCCTCTCCAATGAGCCAGCAAAAAGCCAGAAGTTGGAGCCGTGGTTCACGTGGTAGAGCGGCAGCCTTGAGCAACGGAAAAACTCAGAGACATCGTCCAGGCCCCGAGTTCAAGCCCCAAGACCCGCACCACACCTGTGCGCTGTCTTTGAGCATTTTTTTTTTCTTTCCTCACTCAAGGCTGGTGCTCTAACACGTGAGCCACACCTCCGCGTCCGGCTTTTTGCTGGGCCATTGCTGATAAGAGTCTCAAGGAATTTTTGTTTTGTTGGTTTGCCTGTACTGGCTTTGAACAGCGATCCTCCAGATCTCAGCCTCCTGAGTAGCTGGGAATACAGATGAGACACCGACACCCAGCCCTTTCTGGAGAAATCTTACATGTTCTCTATTTTGTTTTGTTTTGTTGCTGGTCCTGGGTCTTGAACTCAGGGCCTGGGTGTTGTCTCTGAGCCTCTTTGTGCTCAAAGCTAGTGCTTTACCACTGTCCCTCAGCTCTTCAGCTCAAGGCTGGCGCTCTACTACTTGAGCCACAGCACCACTTCCGGTTTTCTGGTGGTTCATTAGAGATCAGAGTCTCACGGACTTTTCCTGCCCAGGCTGGCTTTGAACCGTGATCCTCAGATCTCAGCCTCCTGAGTAGCTAGGATGACAGGCGTGAGCCACCAGTGTCTGGCTGAGACTCTTCTCTCTACCTAGCAAAAAGCTGGAAGTGGAGCTATGGCTCAAGTAGTAGAGCACCAGCCTTGAACAAAAAACGGCTAAAGGAGAGCTTAAAGCCTTGAGTTCAAGCGCCAGTACTGGCACACACGCACATGCGCGCACACACAAACATACACACACACAGAGGGCTGGAAGAGATGGAGAATGAGGTCATGGATCAAGGTGCCCTGTATTCATAAACTGCTTCATTGGATGGCAGCTCCTTTGTACAACTACTTAACAAATAAAAAATAGGGAAAAGAAAAAGATTTTCAGCAATGGCCAGTGAAAGATAAAAACAAAAGATCAGCCGAGCCCAGTGGCGCCCGCCTGTCATCCCAGCTACTCAGGAGGCTGAGATCTGAGGATCGGGGTTGGAGGCCAGCCTGGGCAGGAAAGTCCAGGAGACTCTGATCTCCCAGGAACCACCAGAAAACTGGAAATGGTGCTGTGGCTCAAGGGGTAGAGCGCCCGCCTGGAGCTGAAGAGCTGAGGGACAGCGCCCAGGCCCCGAGTTCAAGCCTGGTGACTGACAAAGAAAAGAAAGCATTCAGATTCCCCTTCCCCTTTGTCATTCCCCATATGGACCGGCAGGTGGCGCAATGAACGGGATCCCTCCCCCCCTGCCCCCCCAAATAAATGAAAACTGAAGAGGAAACTCAGATTTGCTTTGGTTTTGTTTTCTCTTCTCTTGCGTGTGAGCTGTTCGTGCAAATAGTTCATCGCTCCCAGCATTCCTTCTGGAACAGTCTCCCCTCCCTGCCCCCTCCACAGCCCTCCCCAACCCTGCCCTCCCCTGCTGGGAGCTGCAGGCCCACAGCCGGGCAGGAAGACAGCTGAGGGCCGGCATCACAGCAGCCCTGGAGTCATGTGAGTAATGGTGGTGGGCACTGAGAGGTCGGGGAGGAGCTGCCCCCCATGCCACCCTGTTCTGGTTTATTTAGGGAGACAGGGCACCCCCCTCAAATACTGTCCCCCAACCCCCGCCTCCTCTTCCCCCTGAGGTCCCCAGGAACATCTGCCTTTCAACTCCAGACTTAGCTTTTGCCTGTCTTTGTTCTGCTCCAGGGCTCGTGGTGGGGGGCAGCAAGGATTGGGGACCCCCACCCCCTTTCTCCTCTCCCCGTTACTTAGGTTAAGTCTGTAGGAATCCTTCCAGAAGAAAACCAGGGTTGGGTTGGAGAAACTTGGCCTCGATTCTCCACCGGTTCCAGGAAAGGGAGATGGTGGAGGCCAGGCTGGGGGGGGCGGGGAGGGGGGGTTGGGCCCCCCACGGGAGGGTGTCCCCCTGCCCCCGGGACTCCCCCCCCTCCAGTGGGGTCCCCCTCCGGCTTTGTGCTTCTCCCATGGGAAGTTGAGGATAGAGGCTGGGCGCTGTTGCTCACACCTGTAGTACCAGCCACTCCAGAGGCTGAGATCTGAGGGTCCTCGTCCCACGCCAGCCCAAGTAGAAGAAAGGCTGCTCACTCCAGCCTCTCCGGGGCCCCCCATGACCCAGGGCCCCCCACTCCGGCCCCCTGACACCCCAACTCCTCCTCTGGCAGGTGGCTTGCTCTCCTCTGGGTGTCGGCGCTGCTCGGCGGGGCCGGAGGCTCCAGCCCGCAGAAGCTCTTCGGGACGGTGACATCGCCCCGGTACCCCAAGCCGTACCCCAATAATGTCGAGACCACCACGGTCATCGAGGTGCCCCGGGGGTACCGGGTGAAGCTGGTCTTCCGGATGTTCGACGTGGAGCCGTCCGAAGCGTGTTTCTATGACTACGTCAAGGTGGCCGCTGGCTTGGGAGGGGGGACGTGGGGGGGGGTCCCGGCTGAACCCCTCTGCAGACCCCCCCCACACCCCTGAAGCGGCGATGGCTCACTCACTGCCGGGTCCGGGCTGCCCACAGGTGTTAGAGCCCCCATCTCAACACAGCAACTGTCACCAAGCGCACGCCTGTCATCCCAGCCCCTCGGGAGGCTGAGGTGGGAGGATCCCAGATGGAGGCCAGCGCGGGCAGGAGAGTCTGTGAGACTCTGATGTCCCATAGGACACACACACACACACACACACACACACACACACACACACACACACACACAGCCAGCAGGGCGCCCCTGGCTCCCGCCTGTCACCCCAGCTCCTCAGGAGGCTGAGATCCTGAGGATCGCGGTTCAAAGCCAGCCTGAGCAAGGAAAGTCCGTGCTAAGAGGCGGCGTTGGCCACCACCACAGTGAAATGGTGAAGCTTCCTTCACTCTGGCGGGATAACGGGAAGGACTTCCCAGACCTGCCCCTCACGGCCTCTTCCTCCCCCACACCCCCAGATCTCTGCGGATAAGAAGAGCCTGGGGCGGTTCTGTGGGCACCCGGGGTCACCCCGGGGCCGCCCCCCGGGGAGGACGGAGTTCCTCTCCCTGGGGAACCGGATGCTGCTCACCTTCCACACCGACTTCTCCAACGAGGAGAACGGGACGGCCATGTTCTACAAGGGATTCCTGGCCTACTACCAGGCCGTGGGTGAGCGCCCAGGGGAAGTGTGCCATGTTGAACGAGACCCAGGAGAAGGACCCCACAGTGGCCCCCGCCTGCCATCCCCAGCGACTCAGAGAGGCTGAGATCTAGAGGATCGCGGTCCAAAGCCAGCTGGGGCAGGGAAGTCCATGAGACTCTGATCTCCAGTGAACCACCAGAAAACTGGAAGTGGCGCTGTGGCTCAAGGGGTCGAGCGCCAGCCTGGAGCTGAAGAGCTGAGGGACAGCGCCCAGGCCCTGAGTTCAAGACTCAGTATAAGTATGAGAGAGGAGAGGCCGGCCTTTCTTCCCAGGCCTCCAGTGAGTGGCCTCCCTGACTCTAGAAATCTCTAGTATGGAATTAAATAGTCCTCCTGCCTTTTTTTTTTTATTATTCTTTTTGCCAGCTCCAGGCTGGCGCTCGACTCCTTGAGCCCCAGCGCCACTTCCTGGTTTTCCGGTGGCTCCTGGGAGATCATCGTCTCGTGGCCTTTCCTGGCCTCCAACTGCGATCCTCAGACCTCGGCCTCCTGCGGCGCCGGGCTGGCCAGCGTGCGCCCGGCCTCACCCGGGCATTTTCCCTTGCAGACCTGGACGAATGCACTGCGCCACCCAGCCCGCTGGACGGGGCCGCGGGGCCCCGGTGTCAACAGCTCTGCCACAACTACGTCGGGGGGTATTTCTGCTCCTGCCGTGCGGGCTACGAGCTCCAGAAGGATGGTTCCTGCCGAGGTGAGCGAGGCCCGGGGCGGGGGACCGCGGGGGGAGGGGTCCTGGGCCCCCCCCAGCATTCCCGGTGACCCCCCTCGCCTGGCCTCTGTCCCTCCAGCCGAATGCAGCCGTGAGCTGCACACGGAGCCCTCGGGGGTCATCTCCAGCCTCGAGTACCCCCGTCCCTACCCCCCGGACTTGAGGTGCAACTACAGCATTCGTGTGGACAGGGGGTTCAGCCTGCACCTCAAATTCATGGAGCCCTTCGACATCGACGACCACCAGCAAGTCCACTGCCCCTACGACCAGCTCCAGGTACGGCCCCCAAATCCTCCTCCATTGCAGTTTGGTGCCCATCCTAGGACTCGAACTCAGGGCCTGGGCGCCGTCCCTCAGCTCTTCAGCTCCAGGCGGGCGCTCTACCGCTTGATCCACAGCGCCACTTCCAGTTTTCTGAGTGGTTCAGGGGAGATCAGAGTCTCACGGATTTTCCTGCCCGGGCTGGCTTTGAACTGCGATCCTCTAGATCTCAGCCTCCTGAGTGGCTGGGATGGCAGGCGGGAGCCACGGTGCCCGGGAGACTTGGAGTCCAAGCATGGCGAAGGCACCCCACACCCCTCCTCCACCCTGAGCCGCCAGGCCGATCCCCAAGGGTGTGTGCTAGCCGGGCACCGTAGCTCCCGCCTGCCATCCCAGCCGCTCAAGATCTGCGGATGTGCATAAGCCAGACCAGGCAGTAAAACTGCGTGTGACCAGACAGCAAAAAGCCAGGGGTGGTGGCGCGGCTCATGCGGTACAGCACCAGGCGTGAGCACAAAAGCGTGTGTGCCCAGGTCCTGAGTTCAAGTCCCAGCATGGGCATAAGAACAATAAAAAAATCTCCACTGCTGCGTTAACCCCGCCTTGTCCACGCTCAGATCTACGCGCGCGGGAAGAGGCTGGGCGAGTTCTGTGGGAAGCAGAGGCCCCCGGACCTGGATGTCAGCAGCAACGCCGTGGACGTGGTGTTCTTCACCGACGAGTCAGGGGACAGCCGGGGCTGGAAGCTGCGCTACACCACCCAAAGTGAGCCAGGCGTGCTGGCAGCCAGCGGGGGGGGGAGGGCTCGGTCCCACCTCAGCCCCCCAAAAACATCACAGTGACTCAGGCCAGTGACTCAGGAGGCTGAGGCCGGAGGATCGCAGTTGGAGGCCAGCCCGGGCAGGAAAGTCTGGGAGACTCTGATCTCCCAGGCACCAGCAGAAAACCAGAAGTGGCGCTGTGGCCCAAGGGGTAGAGTGCCAGCCTGGAGCTGAAGAGCTGAGGGACAGCGCCCAGGCTCTGAGTTCAAGCCCCAGGACTGACAACAACAACAACAACAATAATAATAATGATGATGACAGAATAAATATTTAAAATCCAGGCCTGCTTGGCTGGCCAGCCATGAGGAATGCTGGGGTGGGGGAAGGAAGGTGGTCCCACAAGAAGCTTGTTTTCTGGGTCCCCCCAACAGCCGTCAAGTGCCCCCAACCCAAGGCCCTGGATGACTTCACCATCATCGAGAAGCTAAAGTTGCTGTATGAGTATCGGGACTACTTCGTGGCCACCTGCAAGCAAGGCTACCAGCTGGTAAAGGTGAGAGGGGCCCTGAGCCCCCCCAGCCCCCAGCCCCCCCCATCCCAGGAGGAGCTCCACAGGCAGAGACCCCCCAAATCTCCTCAGTCCTAGTGAACATTGGTTGAGCTGGAACAGACAACTGGTCAACCAGCTCAACTTGAGTACACACTAGAAACCTTGTTCTGGTGGTGTGTGTGTGTGTGTGTGTGTGTCGGTCGTGGGGCTTGAACTCAGGGCCTGGGCGCTGTCCCTCAGCTCTTCAGCTCAAGGCTGGCGCTCTACCCCTTGAGCCACAGCGCCACATCTGGTTTTCTGGTGGTTTAATGGTGATCAGAGTCTCACGGACTTTTCTGCCCAGGCTGGCTTTGAACCAGAATTCTCAGAACTTTAGGAACTAATGTTGAATGCTAGAAAATAAGTGGTTCAAGTGGTAGAGGGCCGACCTCGCAAACCTGAGGCCCCAGGTTCAAATTCCACCACTACCCAACAAAGAAACTGAGTCCTGGGCATTGCTCTAAGGTCTTGGACACAAACAGGCTTGCTTTTTACATAACCCCGGGGTTATGTAAAAATAGCTCAGGTGCAGGGCGCCGGTGGCTCAGGCCTGTCATCCCGGCTACTCGGGAGGCTGAGATCTGGGAATCATGGTTCAAAGCCAGCCCGGGCAGGAAAGTCCCTGAGACTCTGATCTCCAGTGAACCAGCAAAATGCTAGAGGTGGAGCTGTGGCTCAAGTGGTAGAGCACCAGCCTTGAGTGAAAAAGCTCAGGGACAGCGCCCAGGACAGAGATTCCAGCCTTGGACAGATGGTAGGAAGGAAGGAAAGAAGGAGGGAAGGAAGGGAGTCAGGGAGGGAGGGAGGGAGGAAGGAAGGAAGGAAGGAGGGAGGGAGGGAGGGAGGGAGGAGGGAGGAGGGAGGGAGGGAGGGAGGGAGGGAGGATGGAGGGAGGGAGGGAGGGAGGAGGGAGGAAGGATGGAGGGAGGGAGGGAGGGAGGGAGGAGGGAGGGAGGAGGGAGGAAGGATGGAGGGAGGGAGGGAGGGAGGGAGGAGGGAGGAGGGAGGGAGGGAGGGAGGGAGGGAGGGAGGGAGGAAGGAAGGAAGGGAGGGAGGGAGGGAGGGAGGGAGGGAGGAAGGAAGGAAGGGAGGGAGGGAGGGAGGGAGGGAGGGAGGAAGGAAGGAAGGGAGGGAGGGAGGGAGGGAGGGAGGGAAGCCCAGGCCCTCATGCTCTCTCCATTTGAGATGAGTCTTCCCTGGAGCTGGCTTTGAGCCTCGATCCTCCGCTCTCGGCCTCCTGAGTGGCTGGGATGACAGGCGTGCGCCACGGCGCCCGGCTTGGGGTGTGAGATGGCGACACGGCTCCCTGTCACCTCTGCTCCCGCAGGGAGACCAGGTGCTGTCTTCCTTCAGCGCCACCTGCGGACATGATGGCACGTGGGATCGAGCCATGCCCCGGTGCAAGAGTAAGTCACGATGTCTGCCACCCTCCCCCTCCTCCCTCCTCCTCAGGGGGCCCATGGGGGGGGAAAGAGGGTGCCCAGATCAGCGGCGCCCACAAACGCCTTCCTGCCCCTCCGTGATGGACGAATGAGCCCCCGAGTCTACGCAGGCGGGGTTGATCTTCCGCCCAACCCCCTGTGCACACCTCGGCCGAGTCTCGTAGCTCCCCTACACCGTCCCTGCCGCTCACCGCCCGTGTTCTCCACTAGTCAGGGACTGTGGACCGCCCCGAGCGCTGCCCAACGGGGACTTCCGCTACGTCACGGCCGAGGGAGTGAGCACCTACCAGGCCCAGATCCAGTACCACTGCCGGGAGCCCTACTACGCCATGAGCACCCGGGAGGGCCGCAGCGAGGCCCAGCGGGGTAGGCCGGCGGCCGGCGGCCGTCTCCCGTCCCCTCCTGCCCGCCTTCCTCCGGGAAGGCCTCTGAGATTCCTCCCAGGCCAGCTGGGGTGGGAGGAAGGGGGGAAGGGAGGGAGTAAAGTCACCGGAACCAGACCTGTAGCGCACGCCTGTCATCCCAGCCACTCAGGAGGCTGAGAGCAGAGGCTCGCGCTTCAAAGCCAAACCCAGGGCGGGAAGGTCCATGAGCTTCTGATCTCCAAGGAGATCTCACACACACGCACACACACACACGCACATACACACACACATGCACACGCACACACACCATCTAGTATGTCTGATTTGAACCATTCACTCGGTGCTCACCCCGTGAGTGCTTTGTCCCAGCACCCTGAGCCTCCGCCCTCTGGCAGATCAGCATTGATTGGGGTCCCCCCCCCCCCCCCCCGCTGCAGGGGCCTACACCTGCACCGCGCAGGGCATCTGGAAGAACGAGGAGGAGGGAGAGAAGATGCCCCGCTGTCTGCCAGGTATGGAGGCCCTGGGGGGGTCAGAGTTCATTAGAGCCTTCCAGCTTTGGGGAGCCTAGAGGTTGGGGGGGGAGGGAGAGAAAACCCCTTAACTTGAAGTGAAATAAAGAAAGGAGAGGAAAGGGTAGGCTGGCCCCCGCCCGTCACCCCAGCTCCTCAGGAGGCTGGGATCTGAGGATCGTGGTTGGAGGCCAGCCTGGGCAGGAAAGTCCCTGAGACTCTGATCTCCCATGAACCACCAGAAAACCAGAAGTGGCGCTGTGGCTCAAGGGGTAGAGCGCCCACCTTTTTTTTTTTGTCAGTCGTGGGACTTGAACTCAGGGCCTGGGCGCTGTCCCTCAGCTCTTCAGCTCAAGACTGGCGCTCTACCCCTTGAGCCACAGCGCCACTTCTGGTTTTCTGGTGGTTCATGGGATCTAAGAATCTCATGGACTTTCCTGCCTGGGCTGGCCTTGAACCATGATCCTCAGATCTCAGCCTCCTGAGTAGCTGGGGTGACAGGTGGGAGCTGCCCATGCCTGGCTTTAGAATGCTGGCCTTGAGCACAAAGAGGCTCAAAGACAGTGCCCAGGCCCAGAGTTCAAGTCCCAGGACATGCAAACAAGCAAGTAAGCCAGACAGACAGGGGCTGGGCAGGGGGCTCAGTGGTAGAGCGCTTGCCTTGCATGCATGAGGCCCTGGGTTCGATTCCTCAGCACCACATAAGCAGAAAAAGTCAGAAGTGGCGCTGTGGCTCAAGTGGTAGAGCGCCCGCCTTGAGCTGAACAGCTGAGGGACGGCGCCCGGGCTCTGAGTTCAAGTCCCAGCAGTAGCCAAAAAGCAAAAAAGACGCAGGGAAGGCGGCACAGGTCAGACCCACGCGGGCCGTGGATGTGTGTTGCAGTGTGCGGGAAGCCGGTGCACCCCGTGCGGGAGAAGCAGCGAATCATCGGGGGCCACACGGCCGAGCTGGGCAACTTCCCGTGGCAGGCCTACACCCACATTTATGGCCGGGGTGGGGGGGCCCTGCTGGGGGACCGCTGGGTCCTCACGGCGGCCCACACGCTGGCCCCCAAAGACTACGAGCCCCACGATGCCCACGAGCGCCCCCCAATCGACGTGTTCCTGGGCCACACCAACGAGGAGGAGATCAAGAGACTGGGGGTGCGCCGCGTGCGCCGCGTCCACGTGCACCCCGACTACCGCCAGGACCAGCCGCACAACTTTGAGGGTGACCTGGCCCTGCTGGAGCTGGAGAGCAGGGTCCCCCTCGGCCCCCACCTTCTGCCCATCTGTCTCCCCGACAACGAGACCCTGTACGACCCGGGCCTCGTGGGCTTTGTCAGCGGCTTTGGCCTCACGCGCGACAAGATCGCCTTCGACCTCAGGTTCGTGCGGCTGCCCGTGGCCCAGCGTGGGGCCTGCGAGACGTGGCTCCGGAGCAAAAGGAGCCACGATGTCTTCTCCCACAACATGTTCTGCGCGGGGGACCCCAGGCTGAGGCAGGATGCCTGTCAGGGGGACAGCGGGGGCGTGTTCGCGGCCAGGGACCACGAGGCTGACCGCTGGGTGGCCACGGGCATCGTGTCGTGGGGCATCGGCTGCGGCCGTGGCTACGGGTTCTACACCAAGCTCCTCAGCTACGTGGAGTGGATCCAGAAGGTGATGGGGGAGGAAGAGGAGGGCTGAGAGCCCCCCGAATCCACCTAGAAGGCAAACTAGAAAATGATCGTGGGGTGGGGGGGAGAGTCTGGTGCCTCACGCCTGTAATCCCGGCCACTCAGGAAGCTGAGATGGAGGAGGAGGCCCAGGCAGGGAAATCTGTAGGACTCTTATCTCCAATAAATGACTCAAAACAAAACAAACAAACCAGTTCTTAAGCGGTAGAGCATTAGCTTTGAGGGGAAACGCAGTAGTGTGTTAGCCTTGAGCAAAGAAAGCTCAGGGACAGCACCCAGGCCCTGAGTTCAAGCCCCAGGACTGACAGAAAGGAAGGAAGGAAGGAAGGAAGGAAGGAAGGGAGGGAGGGAGGGAGGAAGGGAGGGAAAGGAAGGAGGGGAGGGAGGGAAATATCATGTAGCCACTTGGACATAACTACTAAGATTCATATTAAAATCACACATACAGAATGATTCTCTGTGAAATTAATTCTCTTTATTGGCTTTACTATAGTCCCATCCCCACCCCTGCCTGTTTAATTTGTTTTAAGATAGGGTCAAGCCCGGATTGGTGGCTCCCCGCCCTATCATCCCAGCTACTCAGGAGGCTGAGATGTGAGGATCGAGGTTCAAGGCCAGCCCAGGCAGAAAAGTCTGTGAGACTCTGATCTCCAAGGAACCACCAGAAAACTAGAAGTGGTGCTGTGGCTCAAGGGGTAGAGCGCCAGCCTTGAGCTGAAGAGCTGAGGGACAGCGGCGCCCAGGCCCTGAGTTCAAGCCCCAGGATTGACCAAAACAGAAGAGGAGGAGGAGGAGCAGGAAGAGGAGGAGGAAGGAGAAGGAGGAAGAGGAGGAGGAGGGGGAAGAGGAAGATTTTTCAGGGTCTTTTATTGTGCCAGGCTTGGAGCATGAATCCAGGGCCTGGGTGTATGCCTCTTGGCTTTTTCACTTGTATTACTCAAGGCTGGCACTTTGCCCTTTGAATCACACCCCCACTTCCCTTTTGTGCTGGTTAATTGAAATGAACAGCATCATGAATGTATCTATCCAGGCTGGCCTCGAACCACGATCCTCAGCTCTCAGCCTCCTGAGTAGCTGGGATGGCAGGCGGGAGCCCCGGCTCATTGCCAATTCTACTGGACCTGAGATGCCCGGCAGTGGACAGAGATTTTGTGTGACACTTTTGTCCTTGGTACTAAAGTTTGAACTCTGGGCCTCACCACTTGCTAGTCAGGACCTCTTTCTGCTGGGCCACGCCTCCAAACCCAGTTTTTGCTGCTTAGCATTGAGATAGGATCTCATTTCCTGTCTGAGCCATGAAACTCACCTAAATTAGACTCCCTGGTAGCCGGGATTAAAGAGGTGTGTGTCTCCCCGTGCAGATCTTCATTGACAAGGAGAGTCTCACCAACCTTTTGATTTTTCTTGTCAGTCCTGGGGCTTGAACTCAGGGCCTGCACA